>NC_051218.1:35659886-35662386 GCF_015220715.1 Pygocentrus nattereri | reverse complement strand
AGCTCCTTTACTACACAGTTCAATGCTGGAACTATTCAGACCCCTCTATTCAGTACTTGGCTCTGGGTATGCTGGGTATGTGAAGCTGCTTCAGAGCATCCTGTTCTACTGGCTTTGCTTTTCTATTAGATTACAGAAGCTGGAGATTATTAAAGCTCTGTGTAAACAATGTAACTTGTGTCTGTAATGAATGCATCTTAATGGTAAATGTAAACAATTTTTCACCTGGAATTTTTCCCTTCATCAGTTATAATCTGGAGCTGTGAGGCAAACATTCTAACTTGCTAATAAACTTACTTTCACTTATAAGAAAATAAAATATATTAACTAGAGAGAGAGAGAGAGAGAGAGAGAGAGGTTGATACTTGCCTTGTTATGGAACTGTACTGATCTTATTTATTAACTTATTTGTATATTTATTTGTTTATTTATTTTGAAATAGGACTCCGATGCAGAAGAGTTCAATTTTGCACCTTTAAATTTCTCTGACAAGAGCCGACTGCTGAAGGAGAACACTTTCACCCGGGTGAGATTCTTCCCTGACTTCAAACCAATCCAGAAACACAATATTGCTGAAAAAAGAAGAAAATAAGTCAAATTCATTTCAAAGTATTCATAAAAAATTTCAGTTTTTCAATTTTTTTTTCAAGTTTTCAATTATCTAGACACTTTCTTTTTCTTTCCTTCTATCTTTTTTTCTTATAGCATATAAAACCAAGCTGAAAACATCACAAATAACTTTCAAATGTTAAATAAAGATGTATTTCTTGTTGAATCCTTTATATCATCAGTTAATTTTGCATAACTATCTGGAATTCAGTGATGTTTATGTAAATGTACGGTCATGATCATAAATGTCACAGTTGGCTCCTCCCACTACTCCATGTGCTCCATGTAAATATAAAACTGTCAGTGGAAAACATCACATTAAAGAAATTCTTCTTTTGATATTACTGTGGTGATTTTTTAAATATATGCATTTACAATGATTGTATTAATGAAAAAATGGAAGGAACCATTTATTTCCAAGATAACAGAAATATGCAAAATGTTTGATAGCATTTGGAATTCCTTCAGTGCTGCTCCACAGAGGAGACGACTTTTGGGTAATTCCTTAAAAACACACAACAAACAGACGAGCTAACAGAAGAACTCCTGCAGTTCCAACAATATGACTGTAGATGTATCTAAACCTCAACATCTGTAGATCATATACAGATAACCATCAAAATATAGTGTGACCCCAGTGCAGGTGAGGCCCCAGTGACCCTGATCATTAATAAGTAGGAAGTAGAAATTGTGAACAACTTCAAGATTCTCTAAAATTGGAGGAGAATGTAATTCTTACCCTTTTTTTCTTGCACTGCTTTAAAATAAAAGAGTCGTGATGCAGGCAATGTTACAAATCATGATACACATAAACGAGAAAACTTTGAGCATTTGGAGATTTTATTTGAAACCTTGCACTACCTTGAGGAATTCCAGCCAAGACCTAATCCCGAAATGTGGCACACTGTGCGGAATTAATCAGAAAATACTTTTTTCTAACTGTAATTTAATTAGGAAGCTATTTGCTGCTAACTGAAATGCAGTTCAGTCTCTTTGCAAATAATTTTGCAGTCATTGTCCTAAAGAGGTTCTTGAGCAGTGTGATGAACTGAATTGAAGGCCTTTGTCTTCAGGATATGTGTCCTTCTAACTTTGTGCCTTGGGTAGTTTCTGTGCTGTGATGTATCAGTGATATTGAGGGATATGCTGTGATCTTCACTTCCTGCCTCAGTAAAGGATCTGGCAGTAGTCTGGAGAAGGTCCTTTCACCTCAGCAGCTAAAGCCTTTCTGAGAACCACTGACAGTGGGGGGCATTTGTGTGGGCAAGTCAATTCTTCCAAGATCAGCTCATAAGTGATGTCATATGTTGGTTTATTTATTAATATACCAACATGTATTTGTTGTGTTGGAACAGGGCACAGCTTTATTTTTGGTGTGTGTGAACAGGGCACAGCTTTATTTTTGGTGTGTCTGATCAGGGCACAGCTTTATTTTTGGCATGGACTTATCAGGTAACAGGAAGAGGGTCCACATTCTCTCCATGCAGGCTCTCCGCTGGTGTCCTGGGCTGGGTCTTACTCTCCTTTCACTTCACACTCGTTTTCTTGGTGACACAATATCCTTTCATGGTTTCTCATACCACTGCTATGTTGATGACACCCAACTATTGCTTTCCTTCACACCTACCTATCAACCTGGGCTTTAGTTTCTAGCAGTATCTGAGCTCAGGACCGGCTCTCTCTCTTGCATATTTGTAACTAACCAATATATTTTCTCGATCTATTTCTACTTGGTTACAGATAAGTTGATGATTGCATCAGATCTAGCAGAGCAACTGTGTGAAAGATTCCTTCAGTCTTTTTAGTTGTTTACTGGGCCTACAAGCACATTCTTTCTTATTATTGAATATGTATTACTTGGTCTTTAGAGTTTTATAGAAGAAACGTTTGA